>NW_027665536.1:0-31486 GCF_963924005.1 Protomyctophum bolini
ATTCATTTTGCTTAGCTTAGTCTGTAACTTGAAAACTATGTACCGTATGGCCCTATAAACTGTGTTGGGATGAAAGCTAGCCACTTTGAGCAATGTGGGAAGTGCTGGGGCAGTTTGGGACAACAGGGCCAAAATGTCACTTTCACAGTCCCAAAGTGCCATTTTCACAGTAAAAAGGCCTGGTTCACTTTTGCTTAGCTTAGTCTGTAACTTGAAAACTATGTACCGTATGGCCCTATAAACTGTGTTGGGATGAAAGCTAGCCACTTTGAGCAATGTGGGAAGTGCTGGGGCAGTTTGGGACAACAGGGCCAAAATGTCACTTTCACAGTCCCAAAGTGCCATTTTCACAGTAAAAAAAAACAGATTCATTTTGCTTAGCTTAGTCTGTAACTTGAAAACTATGTACCGTATGGCCCTATAAACTGTGTTGGGATGAAAGCTAGCCACTTTGAGCAATGTGGGAAGTGCTGGGGCAGTTTGGGACAACAGGGCCAAAATGTCACTTTCACAGTCCCAAAGTGCCGTTTTCACAGTAAAAAAAGTGCCGTTTTCACAGTAAAAAAAAAAGATTCATTTTGCTTAGCTTTGTCTGTAACTTGAAAACTATGTACCGTATGGCCCTATAAACTGTGTTGGGATGAAAGCTAGCCACTTTGAGCAATGTGGGAAGTGCTGGGGCAGTTTGGGACAACAGGGCCAAAATGTCACTTTCACAGTCCCAAAGTGCCATTTTCACAGTAAAAAGGCCTGGTTCACTTTTGCTTAGCTTAGTCTGTAACTTGAAAACTATGTACCGTATGGCCCTATAAACTGTGTTGGGATGAAAGCTAGCCACTTTGAGCAATGTGGGAAGTGCTGGGGCAGTTTGGGACAACAGGGCCAAAATGTCACTTTCACAGTCCCAAAGTGCCATTTTCACAGTAAAAAGGCCTGGTTCACTTTTGCTTAGCTTAGTCTGTAACTTGAAAACTATGTACCGTATGGCCCTATAAACTGTGTTGGATGAAAGCTAGCCACTTTGAGCATTGTGGCAAGAGCTGGGGCAGTTTGGGACAACAGGGACGACAGGGCCAAAATGTCACTTTCACAGTCCCAAAGTGCCATTTTCACAGTAAAAAGGCCTGGTTCACTTTGCTTAGCTTAGTCTGTAACTTGAAAACTATGTACCGTATGGCCCTATAAACTGTGTTGGGATGAAAGCTAGCCACTTTGAGCAATGTGGAAGTGCTGGGGCAGTTTGGGACAACAGGGCCAAAATGTCACTTTCACAGTCCCAAAGTGCCATTTTCACAGTAAAAAGGCCTGGTTCACTTTTGCTTAGCTTAGTCTGTAACTTGAAAACTATGTACCGTATGGCCTATAAACTGTGTTGGGATGAAAGCTAGCCACTTTGAGCAATGTGGGAAGTGCTGGGGCAGTTTGGGACAACAGGGCCAAAATGTCACTTTCACAGTCCCAAAGTGCCATTTTCACAGTAAAAAGGCTGTTCACTTTTGCTTAGCTTAGTCTGTAACTTGAAAACTATGTACCGTATGGCCCTATAAACTGTGTTGGGATGAAAGCTAGCCACTTTGAGCAATGTGGGAAGTGCTGGGGCAGTTTGGGACAACAGGGCCAAAATGTCACTTTCACAGTCCCAAAGTGCCGTTTTCACAGTAAAAAAAAAAGATTCATTTTGCTTAGCTTAGTCTGTAACTTGAAAACTATGTACCGTATGGCCCTATAAACTGTGTTGGGATGAAAGCTAGCCACTTTGAGCAATGTGGGAAGTGCTGGGGCAGTTTGGGACAACAGGGCCAAAATGTCACTTTCACAGTCCCAAAGTGCCATTTTCACAGTAAAAAGGCCTGGTTCACTTTTGCTTAGCTTAGTCTGTAACTTGAAAACTATGTACCGTATGGCCCTATAAGCTGTGTTGGGATGAAAGCTAGCCACTTTGAGCAATGTGGGAAGTGCTGGGGCAGTTTGGGACAACAGGGCCAAAATGTCACTTTCACAGTCCCAAAGTGCCATTTTCACAGTAAAAAGGCCTGGTTCACTTTTGCTTAGCTTAGTCTGTAACTTGAAAACTATGTACCGTATGGCCCTATAAACTGTGTTGGGATGAAAGCTAGCCACTTTGAGCAGTGTGGGAAGTGCTGGGGCAGTTTGGGACAACAGGGCCAAAATGTCACTTTCACAGTCCCAAAGTGCCATTTTCACAGTAAAAAGGCCTGGTTCACTTTTGCTTAGCTTAGTCTGTAACTTGAAAACTATGTACCGTATGGCCCTATAAACTGTGTTGGGATGAAAGCTAGCCACTTTGAGCAATGTGGGAAGTGCTGGGGCAGTTTGGGACAACAGGGCCAAAATGTCACTTTCACAGTCCCAAAGTGCCATTTTCACAGTAAAAAGGCCTGGTTCACTTTTGCTTAGCTTAGTCTGTAACTTGAAAACTATGTACCGTATGGCCCTATAACTGTGTTGGGATGAAAGCTAGCCACTTTGAGCAATGTGGGAAGTGCTGGGGCAGTTTGGGACAACAGGGCCAAAATGTCACTTTCACAGTCCCAAAGTGCCGTTTTCACAGTAAAAAAAAAAAGATTCATTTTGCTTAGCTTAGTCTGTAACTTGAAAACTATGTACCGTATGGCCCTATAAACTGTGTTGGGATGAAAGCTAGCCACTTTGAGCAATGTGGGAAGTGCTGGGGCAGTTTGGGACAACAGGGCCAAAATGTCACTTTCACAGTCCCAAAGTGCCATTTTCACAGTAAAAAGGCCTGGTTCACTTTTGCTTAGCTTAGTCTGTAACTTGAAAACTATGTACCGTATGGCCCTATAAACTGTGTTGGGATGAAAGCTAGCCACTTTGAGCAATGTGGGAAGTGCTGGGCAGTTTGGGACAACAGGGCCAAAATGTCACTTTCACAGTCCCAAAGTGCCATTTTCACAGTAAAAAGGCCTGGTTCACTTTTGCTTAGCTTTAGTCTGTAACTTGAAAACTATGTACCGTATGGCCCTATAAACTGTGTTGGGATGAAAGCTAGCCACTTTGAGCAGTGTGGGAAGTGCTGGGGCAGTTTGGGACAACAGGGCCAAAATGTCACTTTCACAGTCCCAAAGTGCCATTTTCACAGTAAAAAGGCCTGGTTCACTTTTGCTTAGCTTAGTCTGTAACTTGAAAACTATGTACCGTATGGCCCTATAAACTGTGTTGGGATGAAAGCTAGCCACTTTGAGCATTGTGGCAAGAGCTGGGGCAGTTTGGGACAACAGGGAACGAACAGGGCCAAAATGTCACTTTCACAGTCCCAAAGTGCCATTTTCACAGTAAAAAGGCCTGGTTCACTTTTGCTTAGCTTAGTCTGTAACTTGAAAACTATGTACCGTATGGCCCTATAAACTGTGTTGGATGAAAGCTAGCCACTTTGAGCAATGTGGGAAGTGCTGGGGCAGTTTGGGACAACAGGGCCAAAATGTCACTTTCACAGTCCCAAAGTGCCATTTTCACAGTAAAAAGGCCTGGTTCACTTTTGCTTAGCTTAGTCTGTAACTTGAAAACTATGTACCGTATGGCCCTATAAACTGTGTTGGGATGAAAGCTAGCCACTTTGAGCAATGTGGGAAGTGCTGGGGCAGTTTGGGACAACAGGGCCAAAATGTCACTTTCACAGTCCAAAGTGCCATTTTCACAGTAAAAAGGCCTGGTTCACTTTTGCTTAGCTTAGTCTGTAACTTGAAAACTATGTACCGTATGGCCCTATAAACTGTGTTGGGATGAAAGCTAGCCACTTTGAGCAATGTGGGAAGTGCTGGGGCAGTTTGGGACAACAGGGCCAAAATGTCACTTTCACAGTCCCAAAGTGCCATTTTCACAGTAAAAAGGCCTGGTTCACTTTTGCTTAGCTTAGTCTGTAACTTGAAAACTATGTACCGTATGGCCCTATAAACTGTGTTGGGATGAAAGCTAGCCACTTTGAGCAATGTGGGAAGTGCTGGGGCAGTTTGGGACAACAGGGCCAAAATGTCACTTTCACAGTCCCAAAGTGCCATTTTCACAGTAAAAGGCCTGGTTCACTTTTGCTTAGCTTAGTCTGTAACTTGAAAACTATGTACCGTATGGCCCTATAAACTGTGTTGGGATGAAAGCTAGCCACTTTGAGCATTGTGGCAAGAGCTGGGGCAGTTTGGGACAACAGGGAACGAACAGGGCCAAAATGTCACTTTCACAGTCCCAAAGTGCCATTTTCACAGTAAAAAGGCCTGGTTCACTTTTGCTTAGCTTAGTCTGTAACTTGAAAACTATGTACCGTATGGCCCTATAAACTGTGTTGGGATGAAAGCTAGCCACTTTGAGCAATGTGGGAAGTGCTGGGGCAGTTTGGGACAACAGGGCCAAAATGTCACTTTCACAGTCCCAAAGTGCCATTTTCACAGTAAAAAGGCCTGGTTCACTTTTGCTTAGCTTAGTCTGTAACTTGAAACTATGTACCGTATGGCCCTATAAACTGTGTTGGGATGAAAGCTAGCCACTTTGAGCAATGTGGGAAGTGCTGGGGCAGTTTGGGACAACAGGGCCAAAATGTCACTTTCACAGTCCCAAAGTGCCGTTTTCACAGTAAAAAAAAAAGATTCATTTTGCTTAGCTTAGTCTGTAACTTGAAAACTATGTACCGTATGGCCCTATAAACTGTGTTGGGATGAAAGCTAGCCACTTTGAGCATTGTGGCAAGAGCTGGGGCAGTTTTGGGACAACAGGGAACGAACAGGGCCAAAATGTCACTTTCACAGTCCCAAAGTGCCATTTTCACAGTAAAAAGGCCTGGTTCACTTTTGCTTAGCTTAGTCTGTAACTTGAAAACTATGTACCGTATGGCCCTATAAACTGTGTTGGGATGAAAGCTAGCCACTTTGAGCAATGTGGGAAGTGCTGGGGCAGTTTGGGACAACAGGGCCAAAATGTCACTTTCACAGTCCCAAAGTGCCATTTTCACAGTAAAAAGGCCTGGTTCACTTTGCTTAGCTTAGTCTGTAACTTGAAAACTATGTACCGTATGGCCCTATAAACTGTGTTGGGATGAAAGCTAGCCACTTTGAGCAATGTGGGAAGTGCTGGGGCAGTTTGGGACAACAGGGCCAAAATGTCACTTTCACAGTCCCAAAGTGCCATTTTCACAGTAAAAAGGCCTGGTTCACTTTTGCTTAGCTTAGTCTGTAACTTGAAAACTATGTACCGTATGGCCCTATAAACTGTGTTGGGATGAAAGCTAGCCACTTTGAGCAATGTGGGAAGTGCTGGGGCAGTTTGGGACAACAGGGCCAAAATGTCACTTTCACAGTCCCAAAGTGCCATTTTCACAGTAAAAAGGCCTGTTCACTTTTGCTTAGCTTAGTCTGTAACTTGAAAACTATGTACCGTATGGCCCTATAAACTGTGTTGGGATGAAAGCTAGCCACTTTGAGCAATGTGGGAAGTGCTGGGGCAGTTTGGGACAACAGGGCCAAAATGTCACTTTCACAGTCCCAAAGTGCCATTTTCACAGTAAAAAGGCCTGGTTCACTTTTGCTTAGCTTAGTCTGTAACTTGAAAACTATGTACCGTATGGCCCTATAAACTGTGTTGGGATGAAAGCTAGCCACTTTGAGCAATGTGGGAAGTGCTGGGGCAGTTTGGGACAACAGGGCCAAAATGTCACTTTCACAGTCCCAAAGTGCCGTTTTCACAGTAAAAAAAAAGATTCATTTTGCTTAGCTTAGTCTGTAACTTGAAAACTATGTACCGTATGGCCCTATAAACTGTGTTGGGATGAAAGCTAGCCACTTTGAGCAATGTGGGAAGTGCTGGGGCAGTTTGGGACAACAGGGCCAAAATGTCACTTTCACAGTCCCAAAGTGCCATTTTCACAGTAAAAAGGCCTGGTTCACTTTTGCTTAGCTTAGTCTGTAACTTGAAAACTATGTACCGTATGGCCCTATAAACTGTGTTGGGATGAAAGCTAGCCACTTTGAGCAATGTGGAAGTGCTGGGGCAGTTTGGGACAACAGGGCCAAAATGTCACTTTCACAGTCCCAAAGTGCCATTTTCACAGTAAAAAGGCCTGGTTCACTTTTGCTTAGCTTAGTCTGTAACTTGAAAACTATGTACCGTATGGCCCTATAAACTGTGTTGGGATGAAAGCTAGCCACTTTGAGCAGTGTGGGAAGTGCTGGGGCAGTTTGGGACAACAGGGCCAAAATGTCACTTTCACAGTCCCAAAGTGCCATTTTCACAGTAAAAAGGCCTGGTTCACTTTTGCTTAGCTTAGTCTGTAACTTGAAAACTATGTACCGTATGGCCCTATAAACTGTGTTGGGATGAAAGCTAGCCACTTTGAGCATTGTGGCAAGAGCTGGGGCAGTTTGGGACAACAGGAACGAACAGGGCCAAAATGTCACTTTCACAGTCCCAAAGTGCCATTTTCACAGTAAAAAGGCCTGGTTCACTTTTGCTTAGCTTAGTCTGTAACTTGAAAACTATGTACCGTATGGCCCTATAAACTGTGTTGGGATGAAAGCTAGCCACTTTGAGCAATGTGGAAGTGCTGGGGCAGTTTGGGACAACAGGGCCAAAATGTCACTTTCACAGTCCCAAAGTGCCATTTTCACAGTAAAAAAGGCCTGGTTCACTTTTGCTTAGCTTAGTCTGTAACTTGAAAACTATGTACCGTATGGCCCTATAAACTGTGTTGGGATGAAAGCTAGCCACTTTGAGCAATGTGGGAAGTGCTGGGGCAGTTTGGGACAACAGGGCCAAAATGTCACTTTCACAGTCCCAAAGTGCCATTTTCACAGTAAAAAGGCCTGGTTCACTTTTGCTTAGCTTAGTCTGTAACTTGAAAACTATGTACCGTATGGCCCTATAAACTGTGTTGGGATGAAAGCTAGCCACTTTGAGCAATGTGGGAAGTGCTGGGGCAGTTTGGGACAACAGGGCCAAAATGTCACTTTCACAGTCCCAAAGTGCCGTTTTCACAGTAAAAAAAAAGATTCATTTTGCTTAGCTTAGTCTGTAACTTGAAAACTATGTACCGTATGGCCCTATAAACTGTGTTGGGATGAAAGCTAGCCACTTTGAGCAATGTGGGAAGTGCTGGGGCAGTTTGGGACAACAGGGCCAAAATGTCACTTTCACAGTCCCAAAGTGCCATTTTCACAGTAAAAAGGCCTGGTTCACTTTTGCTTAGCTTAGTCTGTAACTTGAAAACTATGTACCGTATGGCCCTATAAACTGTGTTGGGATGAAAGCTAGCCACTTTGAGCAATGTGGGAAGTGCTGGGGCAGTTTGGGACAACAGGGCCAAAATGTCACTTTCACAGTCCCAAAGTGCCATTTTCACAGTAAAAAGGCCTGGTTCACTTTTGCTTAGCTTAGTCTGTAACTTGAAAACTATGTACCGTATGGCCCTATAAACTGTGTTGGGATGAAAGCTAGCCACTTTGAGCAATGTGGGAAGTGCTGGGGCAGTTTGGGACAACAGGGCCAAAATGTCACTTTCACAGTCCCAAAGTGCCATTTTCACAGTAAAAAAAAACAGATTCATTTTGCTTAGCTTAGTCTGTAACTTGAAAACTATGTACCGTATGGCCCTATAAACTGTGTTGGGATGAAAGCTAGCCACTTTGAGCAATGTGGGAAGTGCTGGGGCAGTTTGGGACAACAGGGCCAAAATGTCACTTTCACAGTCCCAAAGTGCCATTTTCACAGTAAAAAGGCCTGGTTCACTTTTGCTTAGCTTAGTCTGTAACTTGAAAACTATGTACCGTATGGCCCTATAAACTGTGTTGGGATGAAAGCTAGCCACTTTGAGCAATGTGGGAAGTGCTGGGGCAGTTTGGGACAACAGGGCCAAAATGTCACTTTCACAGTCCCAAAGTGCCATTTTCACAGTAAAAAAAAACAGATACATTTTGCTTAGCTTAGTCTGTAACTTGAAAACTATGTACCGTATGGCCCTATAAACTGTGTTGGGATGAAAGCTAGCCACTTTGAGCAATGTGGGAAGTGCTGGGGCAGTTTGGGACAACAGGGCCAAAATGTCACTTTCACAGTCCCAAAGTGCCGTTTTCACAGTAAAAAAAAAAGATTCATTTTGCTTAGCTTTGTCTGTAACTTGAAAACTATGTACCGTATGGCCCTATAAACTGTGTTGGGATGAAAGCTAGCCACTTTGAGCAATGTGGGAAGTGCTGGGGCAGTTTGGGACAACAGGGCCAAAATGTCACTTTCACAGTCCCAAAGTGCCATTTTCACAGTAAAAAGGCCTGGTTCACTTTTGCTTAGCTTAGTCTGTAACTTGAAAACTATGTACCGTATGGCCCTATAAACTGTGTTGGGATGAAAGCTAGCCACTTTGAGCAATGTGGGAAGTGCTGGGGCAGTTTGGGACAACAGGGCCAAAATGTCACTTTCACAGTCCCAAAGTGCCATTTTCACAGTAAAAAGGCCTGGTTCACTTTTGCTTAGCTTAGTCTGTAACTTGAAAACTATGTACCGTATGGCCCTATAAACTGTGTTGGGATGAAAGCTAGCCACTTTGAGCATTGTGGCAAGAGCTGGGGCAGTTTGGGACAACAGGGAACGAACAGGGCCAAAATGTCACTTTCACAGTCCCAAAGTGCCATTTTCACAGTAAAAAGGCCTGGTTCACTTTTGCTTAGCTTAGTCTGTAACTTGAAAACTATGTACCGTATGGCCCTATAAACTGTGTTGGGATGAAAGCTAGCCACTTTGAGCAATGTGGGAAGTGCTGGGGCAGTTTGGGACAACAGGGCCAAAATGTCACTTTCACAGTCCCAAAGTGCCATTTTCACAGTAAAAAGGCCTGGTTCACTTTTGCTTAGCTTAGTCTGTAACTTGAAAACTATGTACCGTATGGCCCTATAAACTGTGTTGGGATGAAAGCTAGCCACTTTGAGCAATGTGGGAAGTGCTGGGGCAGTTTGGGACAACAGGGCCAAAATGTCACTTTCACAGTCCCAAAGTGCCGTTTTCACAGTAAAAAAAAAAAGATTCATTTTGCTTAGCTTTGTCTGTAACTTGAAAACTATGTACCGTATGGCCCTATAAACTGTGTTGGGATGAAAGCTAGCCACTTTGAGCAATGTGGGAAGTGCTGGGGCAGTTTGGGACAACAGGGCCAAAATGTCACTTTCACAGTCCCAAAGTGCCATTTTCACAGTAAAAAGGCCTGGTTCACTTTTGCTTAGCTTAGTCTGTAACTTGAAAACTATGTACCGTATGGCCCTATAAACTGTGTTGGGATGAAAGCTAGCCACTTTGAGCAATGTGGGAAGTGCTGGGGCAGTTTGGGACAACAGGGCCAAAATGTCACTTTCACAGTCCCAAAGTGCCATTTTCACAGTAAAAAGGCCTGGTTCACTTTTGCTTAGCTTAGTCTGTAACTTGAAAACTATGTACCGTATGGCCCTATAAACTGTGTTGGGATGAAAGCTAGCCACTTTGAGCATTGTGGCAAGAGCTGGGGCAGTTTGGGACAACAGGGAACGAACAGGGCCAAAATGTCACTTTCACAGTCCCAAAGTGCCATTTTCACAGTAAAAAGGCCTGGTTCACTTTTGCTTAGCTTAGTCTGTAACTTGAAAACTATGTACCGTATGGCCCTATAAACTGTGTTGGGATGAAAGCTAGCCACTTTGAGCAATGTGGGAAGTGCTGGGGCAGTTTGGGACAACAGGGCCAAAATGTCACTTTCACAGTCCCAAAGTGCCATTTTCACAGTAAAAAGGCCTGGTTCACTTTTGCTTAGCTTAGTCTGTAACTTGAAAACTATGTACCGTATGGCCCTATAAACTGTGTTGGGATGAAAGCTAGCCACTTTGAGCAATGTGGGAAGTGCTGGGGCAGTTTGGGACAACAGGGCCAAAATGTCACTTTCACAGTCCCAAAGTGCCGTTTTCACAGTAAAAAAAAAAAGATTCATTTTGCTTAGCTTAGTCTGTAACTTGAAAACTATGTACCGTATGGCCCTATAAACTGTGTTGGGATGAAAGCTAGCCACTTTGAGCAATGTGGGAAGTGCTGGGGCAGTTTGGGACAACAGGGCCAAAATGTCACTTTCACAGTCCCAAAGTGCCATTTTCACAGTAAAAAGGCCTGGTTCACTTTTGCTTAGCTTAGTCTGTAACTTGAAAACTATGTACCGTATGGCCCTATAAACTGTGTTGGGATGAAAGCTAGCCACTTTGAGCAATGTGGGAAGTGCTGGGGCAGTTTGGGACAACAGGGCCAAAATGTCACTTTCACAGTCCCAAAGTGCCATTTTCACAGTAAAAAGGCCTGGTTCACTTTTGCTTAGCTTAGTCTGTAACTTGAAAACTATGTACCGTATGGCCCTATAAACTGTGTTGGGATGAAAGCTAGCCACTTTGAGCAATGTGGGAAGTGCTGGGGCAGTTTGGGACAACAGGGCCAAAATGTCACTTTCACAGTCCCAAAGTGCCGTTTTCACAGTAAAAAAAAAAAGATTCATTTTGCTTAGCTTAGTCTGTAACTTGAAAACTATGTACCGTATGGCCCTATAAACTGTGTTGGGATGAAAGCTAGCCACTTTGAGCAATGTGGGAAGTGCTGGGGCAGTTTGGGACAACAGGGCCAAAATGTCACTTTCACAGTCCCAAAGTGCCATTTTCACAGTAAAAAGGCCTGGTTCACTTTTGCTTAGCTTAGTCTGTAACTTGAAAACTATGTACCGTATGGCCCTATAAACTGTGTTGGGATGAAAGCTAGCCACTTTGAGCAGTGTGGGAAGTGCTGGGGCAGTTTGGGACAACAGGGCCAAAATGTCACTTTCACAGTCCCAAAGTGCCATTTTCACAGTAAAAAGGCCTGGTTCACTTTTGCTTAGCTTAGTCTGTAACTTGAAAACTATGTACCGTATGGCCCTATAAACTGTGTTGGGATGAAAGCTAGCCACTTTGAGCAATGTGGGAAGTGCTGGGGCAGTTTGGGACAACAGGGCCAAAATGTCACTTTCACAGTCCCAAAGTGCCATTTTCACAGTAAAAAGGCCTGGTTCACTTTTGCTTAGCTTAGTCTGTAACTTGAAAACTATGTACCGTATGGCCCTATAAACTGTGTTGGGATGAAAGCTAGCCACTTTGAGCAATGTGGGAAGTGCTGGGGCAGTTTGGGACAACAGGGCCAAAATGTCACTTTCACAGTCCCAAAGTGCCATTTTCACAGTAAAAAGGCCTGGTTCACTTTTTCTTAGCTTAGTCTGTAACTTGAAAACTATGTACCGTATGGCCCTATAAACTGTGTTGGGATGAAAGCTAGCCACTTTGAGCAATGTGGGAAGTGCTGGGGCAGTTTGGGACAACAGGGCCAAAATGTCACTTTCACAGTCCCAAAGTGCCATTTTCACAGTAAAAAGGCCTGGTTCACTTTTGCTTAGCTTAGTCTGTAACTTGAAAACTATGTACCGTATGGCCCTATAAACTGTGTTGGGATGAAAGCTAGCCACTTTGAGCAATGTGGGAAGTGCTGGGGCAGTTTGGGACAACAGGGCCAAAATGTCACTTTCACAGTCCCAAAGTGCCATTTTCACAGTAAAAAAAAAACAGATTCATTTTGCTTAGCTTAGTCTGTAACTTGAAAACTATGTACCGTATGGCCCTATAAACTGTGTTGGGATGAAAGCTAGCCACTTTGAGCAATGTGGGAAGTGCTGGGGCAGTTTGGGACAACAGGGCCAAAATGTCACTTTCACAGTCCCAAAGTGCCATTTTCACAGTAAAAAGGCCTGGTTCACTTTTGCTTAGCTTAGTCTGTAACTTGAAAACTATGTACCGTATGGCCCTATAAACTGTGTTGGGATGAAAGCTAGCCACTTTGAGCAATGTGGGAAGTGCTGGGGCAGTTTGGGACAACAGGGCCAAAATGTCACTTTCACAGTCCCAAAGTGCCATTTTCACAGTAAAAAGGCCTGGTTCACTTTTGCTTAGCTTAGTCTGTAACTTGAAAACTATGTACCGTATGGCCCTATAAACTGTGTTGGGATGAAAGCTAGCCACTTTGAGCAATGTGGGAAGTGCTGGGGCAGTTTGGGACAACAGGGCCAAAATGTCACTTTCACAGTCCCAAAGTGCCATTTTCACAGTAAAAAGGCCTGGTTCACTTTTGCTTAGCTTAGTCTGTAACTTGAAAACTATGTACCGTATGGCCCTATAAACTGTGTTGGGATGAAAGCTAGCCAGCTAGCCACTTTGAGCAATGTGGGAAGTGCTGGGGCAGTTTGGGACAACAGGGCCAAAATGTCACTTTCACAGTCCCAAAGTGCCATTTTCACAGTAAAAAAAAAACAGATTCATTTTGCTTAGCTTAGTCTGTAACTTGAAAACTATGTACCGTATGGCCCTATAAACTGTGTTGGGATGAAAGCTAGCCACTTTGAGCAATGTGGGAAGTGCTGGGGCAGTTTGGGACAACAGGGCCAAAATGTCACTTTCACAGTCCCAAAGTGCCATTTTCACAGTAAAAAGGCCTGGTTCACTTTTGCTTAGCTTAGTCTGTAACTTGAAAACTATGTACCGTATGGCCCTATAAACTGTGTTGGGATGAAAGCTAGCCACTTTGAGCAATGTGGGAAGTGCTGGGGCAGTTTGGGACAACAGGGCCAAAATGTCACTTTCACAGTCCCAAAGTGCCATTTTCACAGTAAAAAAAACAGATTCATTTTGCTTAGCTTAGTCTGTAACTTGAAAACTATGTACCGTATGGCCCTATAAACTGTGTTGGGATGAAAGCTAGCCACTTTGAGCAATGTGGGAAGTGCTGGGCAGTTTGGGACAACAGGGCCAAAATGTCACTTTCACAGTCCCAAAGTGCCGTTTTCACAGTAAAAAAAAAAGATTCATTTTGCTTAGCTTTGTCTGTAACTTGAAAACTATGTACCGTATGGCCCTATAAACTGTGTTGGGATGAAAGCTAGCCACTTTGAGCAATGTGGGAAGTGCTGGGGCAGTTTGGGACAACAGGGCCAAAATGTCACTTTCACAGTCCCAAAGTGCCATTTTCACAGTAAAAAGGCCTGGTTCACTTTTGCTTAGCTTAGTCTGTAACTTGAAAACTATGTACCGTATGGCCCTATAAACTGTGTTGGGATGAAAGCTAGCCACTTTGAGCAATGTGGGAAGTGCTGGGGCAGTTTGGGACAACAGGGCCAAAATGTCACTTTCACAGTCCCAAAGTGCCATTTTCACAGTAAAAAGGCCTGGTTCACTTTTGCTTAGCTTAGTCTGTAACTTGAAAACTATGTACCGTATGGCCCTATAAACTGTGTTGGGATGAAAGCTAGCCACTTTGAGCATTGTGGCAAGAGCTGGGGCAGTTTGGGACAACAGGGAACGACAGGGCCAAAATGTCACTTTCACAGTCCCAAAGTGCCATTTTCACAGTAAAAAGGCCTGGTTCACTTTTGCTTAGCTTAGTCTGTAACTTGAAAACTATGTACCGTATGGCCCTATAAACTGTGTTGGGATGAAAGCTAGCCACTTTGAGCAATGTGGGAAGTGCTGGGGCAGTTTGGGACAACAGGGCCAAAATGTCACTTTCACAGTCCCAAAGTGCCATTTTCACAGTAAAAAGGCCTGGTTCACTTTTGCTTAGCTTAGTCTGTAACTTGAAAACTATGTACCGTATGGCCCTATAAACTGTGTTGGGATGAAAGCTAGCCACTTTGAGCAATGTGGGAAGTGCTGGGGCAGTTTGGGACAACAGGGCCAAAATGTCACTTTCACAGTCCCAAAGTGCCATTTTCACAGTAAAAAGGCCTGGTTCACTTTTGCTTAGCTTAGTCTGTAACTTGAAAACTATGTACCGTATGGCCCTATAAACTGTGTTGGGATGAAAGCTAGCCACTTTGAGCAATGTGGGAAGTGCTGGGGCAGTTTGGGACAACAGGGCCAAAATGTCACTTTCACAGTCCCAAAGTGCCATTTTCACAGTAAAAAGGCCTGGTTCACTTTTGCTTAGCTTAGTCTGTAACTTGAAAACTATGTACCGTATGGCCCTATAAACTGTGTTGGGATGAAAGCTAGCCACTTTGAGCAATGTGGGAAGTGCTGGGCAGTTTGGGACAACAGGGCCAAAATGTCACTTTCACAGTCCCAAAGTGCCGTTTTCACAGTAAAAAAAAAAAGATTCATTTTGCTTAGCTTAGTCTGTAACTTGAAAACTATGTACCGTATGGCCCTATAAACTGTGTTGGGATGAAAGCTAGCCACTTTGAGCAATGTGGGAAGTGCTGGGGCAGTTTGGGACAACAGGGCCAAAATGTCACTTTCACAGTCCCAAAGTGCCATTTTCACAGTAAAAAGGCCTGGTTCACTTTTGCTTAGCTTAGTCTGTAACTTGAAAACTATGTACCGTATGGCCCTATAAGCTGTGTTGGGATGAAAGCTAGCCACTTTGAGCAATGTGGGAAGTGCTGGGGCAGTTTGGGACAACAGGGCCAAAATGTCACTTTCACAGTCCCAAAGTGCCATTTTCACAGTAAAAAGGCCTGGTTCACTTTTGCTTAGCTTAGTCTGTAACTTGAAAACTATGTACCGTATGGCCCTATAAACTGTGTTGGGATGAAAGCTAGCCACTTTGAGCAGTGTGGAAGTGCTGGGGCAGTTTGGGACAACAGGGCCAAAATGTCACTTTCACAGTCCCAAAGTGCCATTTTCACAGTAAAAAGGCCTGGTTCACTTTTGCTTAGCTTAGTCTGTAACTTGAAAACTATGTACCGTATGGCCCTATAAACTGTGTTGGGATGAAAGCTAGCCACTTTGAGCAATGTGGGAAGTGCTGGGGCAGTTTGGGACAACAGGCCAAAATGTCACTTTCACAGTCCCAAAGTGCCATTTTCACAGTAAAAAGGCCTGGTTCACTTTTGCTTAGCTTAGTCTGTAACTTGAAAACTATGTACCGTATGGCCCTATAAACTGTGTTGGGATGAAAGCTAGCCACTTTGAGCAATGTGGGAAGTGCTGGGGCAGTTTGGGACAACAGGGCCAAAATGTCACTTTCACAGTCCCAAAGTGCCATTTTCACAGTAAAAAGGCCTGGTTCACTTTTGCTTAGCTTAGTCTGTAACTTGAAAACTATGTACCGTATGGCCCTATAAACTGTGTTGGGATGAAAGCTAGCCACTTTGAGCAATGTGGGAAGTGCTGGGGCAGTTTGGGACAACAGGGCCAAAATGTCACTTTCACAGTCCCAAAGTGCCATTTTCACAGTAAAAAGGCCTGGTTCACTTTTGCTTAGCTTAGTCTGTAACTTGAAAACTATGTACCGTATGGCCCTATAAACTGTGTTGGGATGAAAGCTAGCCACTTTGAGCAATGTGGGAAGTGCTGGGGCAGTTTGGGACAACAGGGCCAAAATGTCACTTTCACAGTCCCAAAGTGCCATTTTCACAGTAAAAAGGCCTGGTTCACTTTTGCTTAGCTTAGTCTGTAACTTGAAAACTATGTACCGTATGGCCCTATAAACTGTGTTGGGATGAAAGCTAGCCACTTTGAGCAATGTGGGAAGTGCTGGGGCAGTTTGGGACAACAGGGCCAAAATGTCACTTTCACAGTCCCAAAGTGCCATTTTCACAGTAAAAAGGCCTGGTTCACTTTTGCTTAGCTTAGTCTGTAACTTGAAAACTATGTACCGTATGGCCCTATAAACTGTGTTGGGATGAAAGCTAGCCACTTTGAGCAATGTGGGAAGTGCTGGGGCAGTTTGGGACAACAGGGCCAAAATGTCACTTCCACAGTCCCAAAGTGCCATTTTCACAGTAAAAAGGCCTGGTTCACTTTTGCTTAGCTTAGTCTGTAACTTGAAAACTATGTACCGTATGGCCCTATAAACTGTGTTGGGATGAAAGCTAGCCACTTTGAGCATTGTGGCAAGAGCTGGGGCAGTTTGGGACAACAGGGAACGAACAGGGCCAAAATGTCACTTTCACAGTCCCAAAGTGCCATTTTCACAGTAAAAAGGCCTGGTTCACTTTTGCTTAGCTTAGTCTGTAACTTGAAAACTATGTACCGTATGGCCCTATAAACTGTGTTGGGATGAAAGCTAGCCACTTTGAGCAATGTGGGAAGTGCTGGGGCAGTTTGGGACAACAGGGCCAAAATGTCACTTTCACAGTCCCAAAGTGCCATTTTCACAGTAAAAAGGCCTGGTTCACTTTTGCTTAGCTTAGTCTGTAACTTGAAAACTATGTACCGTATGGCCCTATAAACTGTGTTGGGATGAAAGCTAGCCACTTTGAGCAATGTGGGAAGTGCTGGGGCAGTTTGGGACAACAGGGCCAAAATGTCACTTTCACAGTCCCAAAGTGCCATTTTCACAGTAAAAAGGCCTGGTTCACTTTTGCTTAGCTTAGTCTGTAACTTGAAAACTATGTACCGTATGGCCCTATAAACTGTGTTGGATGAAAGCTAGCCACTTTGAGCAATGTGGGAAGTGCTGGGGCAGTTTGGGACAACAGGGCCAAAATGTCACTTTCACAGTCCCAAAGTGCCATTTTCACAGTAAAAAGGCCTGGTTCACTTTTGCTTAGCTTAGTCTGTAACTTGAAAACTATGTACCGTATGGCCCTATAAACTGTGTTGGGATGAAAGCTAGCCACTTTGAGCAATGTGGGAAGTGCTGGGGCAGTTTGGGACAACAGGGCCAAAATGTCACTTTCACAGTCCCAAAGTGCCATTTTCACAGTAAAAAGGCCTGGTTCACTTTTGCTTAGCTTAGTCTGTAACTTGAAAACTATGTACCGTATGGCCCTATAAACTGTGTTGGGATGAAAGCTAGCCACTTTGAGCAATGTGGGAAGTGCTGGGGCAGTTTGGGACAACAGGGCCAAAATGTCACTTTCACAGTCCCAAAGTGCCATTTTCACAGTAAAAAGGCCTGGTTCACTTTTGCTTAGCTTAGTCTGTAACTTGAAAACTATGTACCGTATGGCCCTATAAACTGTGTTGGGATGAAAGCTAGCCACTTTGAGCAATGTGGGAAGTGCTGGGGCAGTTTGGGACAACAGGGCCAAAATGTCACTTTCACAGTCCCAAAGTGCCGTTTTCACAGTAAAAAAAAAAAGATTCATTTTGCTTAGCTTAGTCTGTAACTTGAAAACTATGTACCGTATGGCCCTATAAACTGTGTTGGGATGAAAGCTAGCCACTTTGAGCAATGTGGGAAGTGCTGGGGCAGTTTGGGACAACAGGGCCAAAATGTCACTTTCACAGTCCCAAAGTGCCATTTTCACAGTAAAAAGGCCTGGTTCACTTTTGCTTAGCTTAGTCTGTAACTTGAAAACTATGTACCGTATGGCCCTATAAACTGTGTTGGATGAAAGCTAGCCACTTTGAGCAATGTGGGAAGTGCTGGGGCAGTTTTGGACAACAGGGCCAAAATGTCACTTTCACAGTCCCAAAGTGCCATTTTCACAGTAAAAAGGCCTGGTTCACTTTTGCTTAGCTTAGTCTGTAACTTGAAAACTATGTACCGTATGGCCCTATAAACTGTGTTGGGATGAAAGCTAGCCACTTTGAGCAGTGTGGGAAGTGCTGGGGCAGTTTGGGACAACAGGGCCAAAATGTCACTTTCACAGTCCCAAAGTGCCATTTTCACAGTAAAAAGGCCTGGTTCACTTTTGCTTAGCTTAGTCTGTAACTTGAAAACTATGTACCGTATGGCCCTATAAACTGTGTTGGGATGAAAGCTAGCCACTTTGAGCATTGTGGCAAGAGCTGGGGCAGTTTGGGACAACAGGGAACGAACAGGGCCAAAATGTCACTTTCACAGTCCCAAAGTGCCATTTTCACAGTAAAAAGGCCTGGTTCACTTTTGCTTAGCTTAGTCTGTAACTTGAAAACTATGTACCGTATGGCCCTATAAACTGTGTTGGGATGAAAGCTAGCCACTTTGAGCAATGTGGGAAGTGCTGGGGCAGTTTGGGACAACAGGGCCAAAATGTCACTTTCACAGTCCCAAAGTGCCATTTTCACAGTAAAAAGGCCTGGTTCACTTTTGCTTAGCTTAGTCTGTAACTTGAAAACTATGTACCGTATGGCCCTATAAACTGTGTTGGGATGAAAGCTAGCCACTTTGAGCAATGTGGGAAGTGCTGGGGCAGTTTGGGACAACAGGGCCAAAATGTCACTTTCACAGTCCCAAAGTGCCATTTTCACAGTAAAAAGGCCTGGTTCACTTTTGCTTAGCTTAGTCTGTAACTTGAAAACTATGTACCGTATGGCCCTATAAACTGTGTTGGGATGAAAGCTAGCCACTTTGAGCAATGTGGGAAGTGCTGGGGCAGTTTGGGACAACAGGGCCAAAATGTCACTTTCACAGTCCCAAAGTGCCGTTTTCACAGTAAAAAAAAAAAGATTCATTTTGCTTAGCTTAGTCTGTAACTTGAAAACTATGTACCGTATGGCCCTATAAACTGTGTTGGGATGAAAGCTAGCCACTTTGAGCAATGTGGGAAGTGCTGGGGCAGTTTGGGACAACAGGGCCAAAATGTCACTTTCACAGTCCCAAAGTGCCATTTTCACAGTAAAAAGGCCTGGTTCACTTTTGCTTAGCTTAGTCTGTAACTTGAAAACTATGTACCGTATGGCCCTATAAACTGTGTTGGGATGAAAGCTAGCCACTTTGAGCAATGTGGGAAGTGCTGGGGCAGTTTGGGACAACAGGGCCAAAATGTCACTTTCACAGTCCCAAAGTGCCATTTTCACAGTAAAAAGGCCTGGTTCACTTTTGCTTAGCTTAGTCTGTAACTTGAAAACTATGTACCGTATGGCCCTATAAACTGTGTTGGGATGAAAGCTAGCCACTTTGAGCAATGTGGGAAGTGCTGGGGCAGTTTGGGACAACAGGGCCAAAATGTCACTTTCACAGTCCCAAAGTGCCATTTTCACAGTAAAAAAAAAACAGATTCATTTTGCTTAGCTTAGTCTGTAACTTGAAAACTATGTACCGTATGGCCCTATAAACTGTGTTGGGATGAAAGCTAGCCACTTTGAGCAATGTGGGAAGTGCTGGGGCAGTTTGGGACAACAGGGCCAAAATGTCACTTTCACAGTCCCAAAGTGCCATTTTCACAGTAAAAAGGCCTGGTTCACTTTTGCTTAGCTTAGTCTGTAACTTGAAAACTATGTACCGTATGGCCCTATAAACTGTGTTGGGATGAAAGCTAGCCACTTTGAGCAATGTGGGAAGTGCTGGGGCAGTTTGGGACAACAGGGCCAAAATGTCACTTTCACAGTCCCAAAGTGCCATTTTCACAGTAAAAAAAAACAGATTCATTTTGCTTAGCTTAGTCTGTAACTTGAAAACTATGTACCGTATGGCCCTATAAACTGTGTTGGGATGAAAGCTAGCCACTTTGAGCAATGTGGGAAGTGCTGGGGCAGTTTGGGACAACAGGGCCAAAATGTCACTTTCACAGTCCCAAAGTGCCGTTTTCACAGTAAAAAAAAAAAGATTCATTTTGCTTAGCTTTGTCTGTAACTTGAAAACTATGTACCGTATGGCCCTATAAACTGTGTTGGGATGAAAGCTAGCCACTTTGAGCAATGTGGGAAGTGCTGGGGCAGTTTGGGACAACAGGGCCAAAATGTCACTTTCACAGTCCCAAAGTGCCATTTTCACAGTAAAAAGGCCTGGTTCACTTTTGCTTAGCTTAGTCTGTAACTTGAAAACTATGTACCGTATGGCCCTATAAACTGTGTTGGGATGAAAGCTAGCCACTTTGAGCAATGTGGGAAGTGCTGGGGCAGTTTGGGACAACAGGGCCAAAATGTCACTTTCACAGTCCCAAAGTGCCATTTTCACAGTAAAAAGGCCTGGTTCACTTTTGCTTAGCTTAGTCTGTAACTTGAAAACTATGTACCGTATGGCCCTATAAACTGTGTTGGGATGAAAGCTAGCCACTTTGAGCAATGTGGGAAGTGCTGGGGCAGTTTGGGACAACAGGGCCAAAATGTCACTTTCACAGTCCCAAAGTGCCATTTTCACAGTAAAAAGGCCTGGTTCACTTTTGCTTAGCTTAGTCTGTAACTTGAAAACTATGTACCGTATGGCCCTATAAACTGTGTTGGGATGAAAGCTAGCCACTTTGAGCAATGTGGGAAGTGCTGGGGCAGTTTGGGACAACAGGGCCAAAATGTCACTTTCACAGTCCCAAAGTGCCATTTTCACAGTAAAAAGGCCTGGTTCACTTTTGCTTAGCTTAGTCTGTAACTTGAAAACTATGTACCGTATGGCCCTATAAACTGTGTTGGGATGAAAGCTAGCCACTTTGAGCAGTGTGGGAAGTGCTGGGGCAGTTTGGGACAACAGGGCCAAAATGTCACTTTCACAGTCCCAAAGTGCCATTTTCACAGTAAAAAGGCCTGGTTCACTTTTGCTTAGCTTAGTCAGTAACTTGAAAACTATGTACCGTATGGCCCTATAAACTGTGTTGGGATGAAAGCTAGCCACTTTGAGCATTGTGGCAAGAGCTGGGGCAGTTTGGGACAACAGGGAACGAACAGGGCCAAAATGTCACTTTCACAGTCCCAAAGTGCCATTTTCACAGTAAAAAGGCCTGGTTCACTTTTGCTTAGCTTAGTCTGTAACTTGAAAACTATGTACCGTATGGCCCTATAAACTGTGTTGGGATGAAAGCTAGCCACTTTGAGCAATGTGGGAAGTGCTGGGGCAGTTTGGGACAACAGGGCCAAAATGTCACTTTCACAGTCCCAAAGTGCCATTTTCACAGTAAAAAGGCCTGGTTCACTTTTGCTTAGCTTAGTCTGTAACTTGAAAACTATGTACCGTATGGCCCTATAAACTGTGTTGGGATGAAAGCTATAGCCACTTTGAGCAATGTGGGAAGTGCTGGGGCAGTTTGGGACAACAGGGCCAAAATGTCACTTTCACAGTCCCAAAGTGCCATTTTCACAGTAAAAAGGCCTGGTTCACTTTTGCTTAGCTTAGTCTGTAACTTGAAAACTATGTACCGTATGGCCCTATAAACTGTGTTGGGATGAAAGCTAGCCACTTTGAGCAGTGTGGGAAGTGCTGGGGCAGTTTGGGACAACAGGGCCAAAATGTCACTTTCACAGTCCCAAAGTGCCATTTTCACAGTAAAAAGGCCTGGTTCACTTTTGCTTAGCTTAGTCTGTAACTTGAAAACTATGTACCGTATGGCCCTATAAACTGTGTTGGGATGAAAGCTAGCCACTTTGAGCATTGTGGCAAGAGCTGGGGCAGTTTGGGACAACAGGGAACGAACAGGGCCAAAATGTCACTTTCACAGTCCCAAAGTGCCATTTTCACAGTAAAAAGGCCTGGTTCACTTTTGCTTAGCTTAGTCTGTAACTTGAAAACTATGTACCGTATGGCCCTATAAACTGTGTTGGGATGAAAGCTAGCCACTTTGAGCAATGTGGGAAGTGCTGGGGCAGTTTGGGACAACAGGGCCAAAATGTCACTTTCACAGTCCCAAAGTGCCATTTTCACAGTAAAAAGGCCTGGTTCACTTTTGCTTAGCTTAGTCTGTAACTTGAAAACTATGTACCGTATGGCCCTATAAACTGTGTTGGGATGAAAGCTAGCCACTTTGAGCAATGTGGGAAGTGCTGGGGCAGTTTGGGACAACAGGGCCAAAATGTCACTTTCACAGTCCCAAAGTGCCATTTTCACAGTAAAAAGGCCTGGTTCACTTTTGCTTAGCTTAGTCTGTAACTTGAAAACTATGTACCGTATGGCCCTATAAACTGTGTTGGGATGAAAGCTAGCCACTTTGAGCAATGTGGGAAGTGCTGGGGCAGTTTGGGACAACAGGGCCAAAATGTCACTTTCACAGTCCCAAAGTGCCGTTTTCACAGTAAAAAAAAAAAGATTCATTTTGCTTAGCTTAGTCTGTAACTTGAAAACTATGTACCGTATGGCCCTATAAACTGTGTTGGGATGAAAGCTAGCCACTTTGAGCAATGTGGGAAGTGCTGGGGCAGTTTGGGACAACAGGGCCAAAATGTCACTTTCACAGTCCCAAAGTGCCATTTTCACAGTAAAAAGGCCTGGTTCACTTTTGCTTAGCTTAGTCTGTAACTTGAAAACTATGTACCGTATGGCCCTATAAACTGTGTTGGGATGAAAGCTAGCCACTTTGAGCAATGTGGGAAGTGCTGGGGCAGTTTGGGACAACAGGGCCAAAATGTCACTTTCACAGTCCCAAAGTGCCATTTTCACAGTAAAAAGGCCTGGTTCACTTTTGCTTAGCTTAGTCTGTAACTTGAAAACTATGTACCGTATGGCCCTATAAACTGTGTTGGGATGAAAGCTAGCCACTTTGAGCAGTGTGGGAAGTGCTGGGGCAGTTTGGGACAACAGGGCCAAAATGTCACTTTCACAGTCCCAAAGTGCCATTTTCACAGTAAAAAGGCCTGGTTCACTTTTGCTTAGCTTAGTCTGTAACTTGAAAACTATGTACCGTATGGCCCTATAAACTGTGTTGGGATGAAAGCTAGCCACTTTGAGCATTGTGGCAAGAGCTGGGGCAGTTTGGGACAACAGGGAACGAACAGGGCCAAAATGTCACTTTCACAGTCCCAAAGTGCCATTTTCACAGTAAAAAGGCCTGGTTCACTTTTGCTTAGCTTAGTCTGTAACTTGAAAACTATGTACCGTATGGCCCTATAAACTGTGTTGGGATGAAAGCTAGCCACTTTGAGCAATGTGGGAAGTGCTGGGGCAGTTTGGGACAACAGGGCCAAAATGTCACTTTCACAGTCCCAAAGTGCCATTTTCACAGTAAAAAGGCCTGGTTCACTTTTGCTTAGCTTAGTCTGTAACTTGAAAACTATGTACCGTATGGCCCTATAAACTGTGTTGGGATGAAAGCTAGCCACTTTGAGCAATGTGGGAAGTGCTGGGGCAGTTTGGGACAACAGGGCCAAAATGTCACTTTCACAGTCCCAAAGTGCCATTTTCACAGTAAAAAGGCCTGGTTCACTTTTGCTTAGCTTAGTCTGTAACTTGAAAACTATGTACCGTATGGCCCTATAAACTGTGTTGGGATGAAAGCTAGCCACTTTGAGCAATGTGGGAAGTGCTGGGGCAGTTTGGGACAACAGGGCCAAAATGTCACTTTCACAGTCCCAAAGTGCCGTTTTCACAGTAAAAAAAAAAAGATTCATTTTGCTTAGCTTAGTCTGTAACTTGAAAACTATGTACCGTATGGCCCTATAAACTGTGTTGGGATGAAAGCTAGCCACTTTGAGCAATGTGGGAAGTGCTGGGGCAGTTTGGGACAACAGGGCCAAAATGTCACTTTCACAGTCCCAAAGTGCCATTTTCACAGTAAAAAGGCCTGGTTCACTTTTGCTTAGCTTAGTCTGTAACTTGAAAACTATGTACCGTATGGCCCTATAAACTGTGTTGGGATGAAAGCTAGCCACTTTGAGCAATGTGGGAAGTGCTGGGGCAGTTTGGGACAACAGGGCCAAAATGTCACTTTCACAGTCCCAAAGTGCCATTTTCACAGTAAAAAGGCCTGGTTCACTTTTGCTTAGCTTAGTCTGTAACTTGAAAACTATGTACCGTATGGCCCTATAAACTGTGTTGGGATGAAAGCTAGCCACTTTGAGCAGTGTGGGAAGTGCTGGGGCAGTTTGGGACAACAGGGCCAAAATGTCACTTTCACAGTCCCAAAGTGCCATTTTCACAGTAAAAAGGCCTGGTTCACTTTTGCTTAGCTTAGTCTGTAACTTGAAAACTATGTACCGTATGGCCCTATAAACTGTGTTGGGATGAAAGCTAGCCACTTTGAGCATTGTGGCAAGAGCTGGGGCAGTTTGGGACAACAGGGAACGAACAGGGCCAAAATGTCACTTTCACAGTCCCAAAGTGCCATTTTCACAGTAAAAAGGCCTGGTTCACTTTTGCTTAGCTTAGTCTGTAACTTGAAAACTATGTACCGTATGGCCCTATAAACTGTGTTGGGATGAAAGCTAGCCACTTTGAGCAATGTGGGAAGTGCTGGGGCAGTTTGGGACAACAGGGCCAAAATGTCACTTTCACAGTCCCAAAGTGCCATTTTCACAGTAAAAAGGCCTGGTTCACTTTTGCTTAGCTTAGTCTGTAACTTGAAAACTATGTACCGTATGGCCCTATAAACTGTGTTGGGATGAAAGCTAGCCACTTTGAGCAATGTGGGAAGTGCTGGGGCAGTTTGGGACAACAGGGCCAAAATGTCACTTTCACAGTCCCAAAGTGCCATTTTCACAGTAAAAAGGCCTGGTTCACTTTTGCTTAGCTTAGTCTGTAACTTGAAAACTATGTACCGTATGGCCCTATAAACTGTGTTGGGATGAAAGCTAGCCACTTTGAGCAATGTGGGAAGTGCTGGGGCAGTTTGGGACAACAGGGCCAAAATGTCACTTTCACAGTCCCAAAGTGCCGTTTTCACAGTAAAAAAAAAAGATTCATTTTGCTTAGCTTAGTCTGTAACTTGAAAACTATGTACCGTATGGCCCTATAAACTGTGTTGGGATGAAAGCTAGCCACTTTGAGCAATGTGGGAAGTGCTGGGGCAGTTTGGGACAACAGGGCCAAAATGTCACTTTCACAGTCCCAAAGTGCCATTTTCACAGTAAAAAGGCCTGGTTCACTTTTGCTTAGCTTAGTCTGTAACTTGAAAACTATGTACCGTATGGCCCTATAAACTGTGTTGGGATGAAAGCTAGCCACTTTGAGCAATGTGGGAAGTGCTGGGGCAGTTTGGGACAACAGGGCCAAAATGTCACTTTCACAGTCCCAAAGTGCCATTTTCACAGTAAAAAGGCCTGGTTCACTTTTGCTTAGCTTAGTCTGTAACTTGAAAACTATGTACCGTATGGCCCTATAAACTGTGTTGGGATGAAAGCTAGCCACTTTGAGCAGTGTGGGAAGTGCTGGGGCAGTTTGGGACAACAGGGCCAAAATGTCACTTTCACAGTCCCAAAGTGCCATTTTCACAGTAAAAAGGCCTGGTTCACTTTTGCTTAGCTTAGTCTGTAACTTGAAAACTATGTACCGTATGGCCCTATAAACTGTGTTGGGATGAAAGCTAGCCACTTTGAGCATTGTGGCAAGAGCTGGGGCAGTTTGGGACAACAGGGAACGAACAGGGCCAAAATGTCACTTTCACAGTCCCAAAGTGCCATTTTCACAGTAAAAAAGGCCTGGTTCACTTTTGCTTAGCTTAGTCTGTAACTTGAAAACTATGTACCGTATGGCCCTATAAACTGTGTTGGGATGAAAGCTAGCCACTTTGAGCAATGTGGGAAGTGCTGGGGCAGTTTGGGACAACAGGGCCAAAATGTCACTTTCACAGTCCCAAAGTGCCATTTTCACAGTAAAAAGGCCTGGTTCACTTTTGCTTAGCTTAGTCTGTAACTTGAAAACTATGTACCGTATGGCCCTATAAACTGTGTTGGGATGAAAGCTAGCCACTTTGAGCAATGTGGGAAGTGCTGGGGCAGTTTGGGACAACAGGGCCAAAATGTCACTTTCACAGTCCCAAAGTGCCATTTTCACAGTAAAAAGGCCTGGTTCACTTTGGCTTAGCTTAGTCTGTAACTTGAAAACTATGTACCGTATGGCCCTATAAACTGTGTTGGGATGAAAGCTAGCCACTTTGAGCAATGTGGGAAGTGCTGGGGCAGTTTGGGACAACAGGGCCAAAATGTCACTTTCACAGTCCCAAAGTGCCGTTTTCACAGTAAAAAAGAAAAGATTCATTTTGCTTAGCTTAGTCTGTAACTTGAAAACTATGTACCGTATGGCCCTATAAACTGTGTTGGGATGAAAGCTAGCCACTTTGAGCAATGTGGGAAGTGCTGGGGCAGTTTGGGACAACAGGGCCAAAATGTCACTTTCACAGTCCCAAAGTGCCATTTTCACAGTAAAAAGGCCTGGTTCACTTTTGCTTAGCTTAGTCTGTAACTTGAAAACTATGTACCGTATGGCCCTATAAACTGTGTTGGGATGAAAGCTAGCCACTTTGAGCAATGTGGGAAGTGCTGGGGCAGTTTGGGACAACAGGGCCAAAATGTCACTTTCACAGTCCCAAAGTGCCATTTTCACAGTAAAAAGGCCTGGTTCACTTTTGCTTAGCTTAGTCTGTAACTTGAAAACTATGTACCGTATGGCCCTATAAACTGTGTTGGGATGAAAGCTAGCCACTTTGAGCAATGTGGGAAGTGCTGGGGCAGTTTGGGACAACAGGGCCAAAATGTCACTTTCACAGTCCCAAAGTGCCATTTTCACAGTAAAAAAAAAACAGATTCATTTTGCTTAGCTTAGTCTGTAACTTGAAAACTATGTACCGTATGGCCCTATAAACTGTGTTGGGATGAAAGCTAGCCACTTTGAGCAATGTGGGAAGTGCTGGGGCAGTTTGGGACAACAGGGCCAAATGTCACTTTCACAGTCCCAAAGTGCCGTTTTCACAGTAAAAAAAAAAAGATTCATTTTGCTTAGCTTTGTCTGTAACTTGAAAACTATGTACCGTATGGCCCTATAAACTGTGTTGGGATGAAAGCTAGCCACTTTGAGCAATGTGGGAAGTGCTGGGGCAGTTTGGGACAACAGGGCCAAAATGTCACTTTCACAGTCCCAAAGTGCCATTTTCACAGTAAAAAGGCCTGGTTCACTTTTGCTTAGCTTAGTCTGTAACTTGAAAACTATGTACCGTATGGCCCTATAAACTGTGTTGGGATGAAAGCTAGCCACTTTGAGCAATGTGGGAAGTGCTGGGGCAGTTTGGGACAACAGGGCCAAAATGTCACTTTCACAGTCCCAAAGTGCCATTTTCACAGTAAAAAGGCCTGGTTCACTTTTGCTTAGCTTAGTCTGTAACTTGAAAACTATGTACCGTATGGCCCTATAAACTGTGTTGGGATGAAAGCTAGCCACTTTGAGCATTGTGGCAAGAGCTGGGGCAGTTTGGGACAACAGGGAACGAACAGGGCCAAAATGTCACTTTCACAGTCCCAAAGTGCCATTTTCACAGTAAAAAGGCCTGGTTCACTTTTGCTTAGCTTAGTCTGTAACTTGAAAACTATGTACCGTATGGCCCTATAAACTGTGTTGGGATGAAAGCTAGCCACTTTGAGCAATGTGGGAAGTGCTGGGGCAGTTTGGGACAACAGGGCCAAAATGTCACTTTCACAGTCCCAAAGTGCCATTTTCACAGTAAAAAGGCCTGGTTCACTTTTGCTTAGCTTAGTCTGTAACTTGAAAACTATGTACCGTATGGCCCTATAAACTGTGTTGGGATGAAAGCTAGCCACTTTGAGCAATGTGGGAAGTGCTGGGGCAGTTTGGGACAACAGGGCCAAAATGTCACTTTCACAGTCCCAAAGTGCCGTTTTCACAGTAAAAAAAAAAAGATTCATTTTGCTTAGCTTAGTCTGTAACTTGAAAACTATGTACCGTATGGCCCTATAAACTGTGTTGGGATGAAAGCTAGCCACTTTGAGCAATGTGGGAAGTGCTGGGGCAGTTTGGGACAACAGGGCCAAAATGTCACTTTCACAGTCCCAAAGTGCCATTTTCACAGTAAAAAGGCCTGGTTCACTTTTGCTTAGCTTAGTCTGTAACTTGAAAACTATGTACCGTATGGC
This sequence comes from Protomyctophum bolini, assembly GCF_963924005.1. Lineage (NCBI taxonomy): Eukaryota > Metazoa > Chordata > Actinopteri > Myctophiformes > Myctophidae > Protomyctophum > Protomyctophum bolini. The sequence continues at coordinate 27,681 of NW_027665536.1, forward strand.
CCTATAAACTGTGTTGGGATGAAAGCTAGCCACTTTGAGCAATGTGGGAAGTGCTGGGGCAGTTTGGGACAACAGGGCCAAAATGTCACTTTCACAGTCCCAAAGTGCCATTTTCACAGTAAAAAGGCCTGGTTCACTTTTGCTTAGCTTAGTCTGTAACTTGAAAACTATGTACCGTATGGCCCTATAAACTGTGTTGGGATGAAAGCTAGCCACTTTGAGCAATGTGGGAAGTGCTGGGGCAGTTTGGGACAACAGGGCCAAAATGTCACTTTCACAGTCCCAAAGTGCCATTTTCACAGTAAAAAAAAACAGATTCATTTTGCTTAGCTTAGTCTGTAACTTGAAAACTATGTACCGTATGGCCCTATAAACTGTGTTGGGATGAAAGCTAGCCACTTTGAGCAATGTGGGAAGTGCTGGGGCAGTTTGGGACAACAGGGCCAAAATGTCACTTTCACAGTCCCAAAGTGCCATTTTCACAGTAAAAAAAAACAGATTCATTTTGCTTAGCTTAGTCTGTAACTTGAAAACTATGTACCGTATGGCCCTATAAACTGTGTTGGGATGAAAGCTAGCCACTTTGAGCAATGTGGGAAGTGCTGGGGCAGTTTGGGACAACAGGGCCAAAATGTCACTTTCACAGTCCCAAAGTGCCGTTTTCACAGTAAAAAAAAAAAGATTCATTTTGCTTAGCTTTGTCTGTAACTTGAAAACTATGTACCGTATGGCCCTATAAACTGTGTTGGGATGAAAGCTAGCCACTTTGAGCAATGTGGGAAGTGCTGGGGCAGTTTGGGACAACAGGGCCAAAATGTCACTTTCACAGTCCCAAAGTGCCATTTTCACAGTAAAAAGGCCTGGTTCACTTTTGCTTAGCTTAGTCTGTAACTTGAAACTATGTACCGTATGGCCCTATAAACTGTGTTGGGATGAAAGCTAGCCACTTTGAGCAATGTGGGAAGTGCTGGGGCAGTTTGGGACAACAGGGCCAAAATGTCACTTTCACAGTCCCAAAGTGCCATTTTCACAGTAAAAAAAAACAGATTAATTTTGCTTAGCTTAGTCTGTAACTTGAAAACTATGTACCGTATGGCCCTATAAACTGTGTTGGGATGAAAGCTAGCCACTTTGAGCAATGTGGGAAGTGCTGGGGCAGTTTGGGACAACAGGGCCAAAATGTCACTTTCACAGTCCAAAGTGCCATTTTCACAGTAAAAAAAACAGATTCATTTTGCTTAGCTTAGTCTGTAACTTGAAAACTATGTACCGTATGGCCCTATAAACTGTGTTGGGATGAAAGCTAGCCACTTTGAGCAATGTGGGAAGTGCTGGGGCAGTTTGGGACAACAGGGCCAAAATGTCACTTTCACAGTCCCAAAGTGCCGTTTTCACAGTAAAAAAAAAAAGATTCATTTTGCTTAGCTTTGTCTGTAACTTGAAAACTATGTACCGTATGGCCCTATAAACTGTGTTGGGATGAAAGCTAGCCACTTTGAGCAATGTGGGAAGTGCTGGGGCAGTTTGGGACAACAGGGCCAAAATGTCACTTTCACAGTCCCAAAGTGCCATTTTCACAGTAAAAAGGCCTGGTTCACTTTTGCTTAGCTTAGTCTGTAACTTGAAAACTATGTACCGTATGGCCCTATAAACTGTGTTGGGATGAAAGCTAGCCACTTTGAGCAATGTGGGAAGTGCTGGGGCAGTTTGGGACAACAGGGCCAAAATGTCACTTTCACAGTCCCAAAGTGCCATTTTCACAGTAAAAAGGCCTGGTTCACTTTTGCTTAGCTTAGTCTGTAACTTGAAAACTATGTACCGTATGGCCCTATAAACTGTGTTGGGATGAAAGCTAGCCACTTTGAGCATTGTGGCAAGAGCTGGGGCAGTTTGGGACAACAGGGAACGACAGGGCCAAAATGTCACTTTCACAGTCCCAAAGTGCCATTTTCACAGTAAAAAGGCCTGGTTCACTTTTGCTTAGCTTAGTCTGTAACTTGAAAACTATGTACCGTATGGCCCTATAAACTGTGTTGGGATGAAAGCTAGCCACTTTGAGCAATGTGGGAAGTGCTGGGGCAGTTTGGGACAACAGGGCCAAAATGTCACTTTCACAGTCCCAAAGTGCCATTTTCACAGTAAAAAGGCCTGGTTCACTTTTGCTTAGCTTAGTCTGTAACTTGAAAACTATGTACCGTATGGCCCTATAAACTGTGTTGGGATGAAAGCTAGCCACTTTGAGCAATGTGGGAAGTGCTGGGGCAGTTTGGGACAACAGGGCCAAAATGTCACTTTCACAGTCCAAAGTGCCGTTTTCACAGTAAAAAAAAAAGATTCATTTTGCTTAGCTTAGTCTGTAACTTGAAAACTATGTACCGTATGGCCCTATAAACTGTGTTGGGATGAAAGCTAGCCACTTTGAGCAATGTGGGAAGTGCTGGGGCAGTTTGGGACAACAGGGCCAAAATGTCACTTTCACAGTCCCAAAGTGCCATTTTCACAGTAAAAAGGCCTGGTTCACTTTTGCTTAGCTTAGTCTGTAACTTGAAAACTATGTACCGTATGGCCCTATAAACTGTGTTGGGATGAAAGCTAGCCACTTTGAGCAATGTGGGAAGTGCTGGGGCAGTTTGGGACAACAGGGCCAAAATGTCACTTTCACAGTCCCAAAGTGCCATTTTCACAGTAAAAAGGCCTGGTTCACTTTTGCTTAGCTTAGTCTGTAACTTGAAAACTATGTACCGTATGGCCCTATAAACTGTGTTGGGATGAAAGCTAGCCACTTTGAGCAATGTGGGAAGTGCTGGGGCAGTTTGGGACAACAGGGCCAAAATGTCACTTTCACAGTCCCAAAGTGCCATTTTCACAGTAAAAAAAAAACAGATTCATTTTGCTTAGCTTAGTCTGTAACTTGAAAACTATGTACCGTATGGCCCTATAAACTGTGTTGGGATGAAAGCTAGCCACTTTGAGCAATGTGGGAAGTGCTGGGGCAGTTTGGGACAACAGGGCCAAAATGTCACTTTCACAGTCCCAAAGTGCCATTTTCACAGTAAAAAGGCCTGGTTCACTTTTGCTTAGCTTAGTCTGTAACTTGAAAACTATGTACCGTATGGCCCTATAAACTGTGTTGGGATGAAAGCTAGCCACTTTGAGCAATGTGGGAAGTGCTGGGGCAGTTTGGGACAACAGGGCCAAAATGTCACTTTCACAGTCCCAAAGTGCCATTTTCACAGTAAAAAAAAAACAGATTCATTTTGCTTAGCTTAGTCTGTAACTTGAAAACTATGTACCGTATGGCCCTATAAACTGTGTTGGGATGAAAGCTAGCCACTTTGAGCAATGTGGGAAGTGCTGGGGCAGTTTGGGACAACAGGGCCAAAATGTCACTTTCACAGTCCCAAAGTGCCATTTTCACAGTAAAAAGGCCTGGTTCACTTTTGCTTAGCTTAGTCTGTAACTTGAAACTATGTACCGTATGGCCCTATAAACTGTGTTGGGATGAAAGCTAGCCACTTTGAGCAATGTGGGAAGTGCTGGGGCAGTTTGGGACAACAGGGCCAAAATGTCACTTTCACAGTCCCAAAGTGCCATTTTCACAGTAAAAAGGCCTGGTTCACTTTTGCTTAGCTTAGTCTGTAACTTGAAAACTATGTACCGTATGGCCCTATAAACTGTGTTGGGATGAAAGCTAGCCACTTTGAGCAATGTGGGAAGTGCTGGGGCAGTTTGGGACAACAGGGCCAAAATGTCACTTTCACAGTCCCAAAGTGCCATTTTCACAGTAAAAAGGCCTGGTTCACTTT